>NW_027248376.1:315000-352500 GCF_041260155.1 Ptychodera flava
AAATAACTTCAGCATCGTAACTGGGCTCACCGAAGGAGGGCGCTTTTTCAAACTTTGTGCAGTGCAGTGCTAGTGGGGCATAATTGACGAATTTTCGAAAACATGTGGTCTCCAGACTCCAGACTCCAGAAGTGAGGATGTCAAAAAATCTCTAAAACAAAGCCACAAAAACCTACTGCAGCAGGAGATTGGTCTTTTCCTGTAATGTTTGAGTACTGACTACCATACATGTGAATGTCAAATATTTTACAACATGATCCAATGTTTGTTGCCATTTTTTTTCAGGTTTTGGCACTTATTCTATGAACTGATTTTGTCCAAAGCAGTTCTATCTTGCCATTTAATGCCATGTCTGCTGTGGGTAATATGTGTAATTGAAAAATGGATCCACTTTGAGTACATCCAGCCAAGTGAATGAAGAATTTTTTTTATTGTTTCATGTATTTTGAAGCACAAGTCTACTACATGTGTTATTCAGTCACCATGATAATTCAAACACCTCTATCAGGTGGATGCAGCTGTATTATTGATGATGACTTGTTTGTGAAAAAAATTAAAGCTTCAAACTTTTGAAATTAAAACCTTTATGCAGTTGAAAGTCCTGCGTGATGTTGATAATGCCACGTGCTTAGAGTCCGAGTCTACATTCATTATCTGTCAGCCTGCCTATGTATGTGTGTATGTATGTATGTATGTATGTATGTATGTATGTATGTATGTATGTATGTATGTATGTATGTATGTATGTATGTATGTATGTTGATGTATGTGTGTGTATATGCATGCATGCATGTATGTGTATGTATGTATGTATGTATGTATGTATGTATGTGTGTGTGTCTCCACATATAAATGTAGACATGCATGTTTCCTGTAATATGCCCTTGTATCAATATGGCCATGTGAGGGCGCTGTTTTTTTAAAGCGACCACCCACTTAATCTGTTATTTGCTAGATCTTCAACTTTCCATGGTAACCTGCATGCACGCATATACCGGTATATGTTTGTGTGCATGCATGCATGCATGCACATATATGCAGGTATGTGTATGTACATGTATGGAACCAGGGCCACGGCACATGTTATCTTAATATTTGGTTTGTAGAATTTATTCAAATAAATTAATGTGGTATCAAAAAAAACGTGAATGAGCTGTAAAAATGTAATAAACTAAAAACTTTGATCTCATTCCTTGGTAAGCCACTAAACACGACAACGGGGAAATTCCCTGTGCTACACTTTACGTTGTAAAAGCAGTAACAATCTTGCACAGCGCCCTCTATTGAAGAAACAACCGAACCCCTTAACTCGTTGATGGCATGTATAGGAATTTGCAATGATCGAAAATGCCGGCTGGTTTTCGCCGTTTTTGGGGCGGTTTTTCTCCAGAAATCTGAGACATATTTCATCCCTGTGCTTATTTTAGGTCGTTTACTTGATGATATGGGTCGTTTATGGTGGTTTATGGTGGTTTGGCTAATTTTGGCTAGTTTGGGTCGTCTCAACCTTTGTCAATAGCCGGTACATCACGGACAAAACGGCCCCGGGCCACTACAGCTGCAGGGAAGGTGATGATGACTAATGGATTGTACCGGTAAACTTCCGACACAAATAGCGTGTACATGCACTGTGCATACAACAATGTAGGTTTATTTTACGTCCATGACACAGTGGACAACAACAACAAGGGAAATAAATAATCGTGGTTTCATCTCGTTGTTTATTACATAAATGTCAAAAATGATTTTTTAAGCCTTTTTAAAACAATGGGCATACACAAGACATTTTAGTGCGATGCTGAGTTCAACGTGGCGCGTATCCCCATACCGGATGCTCTCTTCGCGTTACCCATGCCTGTTAGTCAGACTCGTATCGGCATCTGATGACAGACAGAGTTATGAATTCGAGTTTCACACAGCCGCTTTCAGAATATTTCGTTTGGGCATATTTATCATAAAATCGAAGGCCCAAATGATTCTTATTACTACCTATCTGTGTTTCCCACATGTAAAGGCTCGGGTGAACCTGGGTCGAAGGTATTTCGTCGCTTGGCCCAGATCCGCAGGTTGGGGGGATACTCGCACATCTCTGGCTCAAAACCTATACGGCCGTGGCTCTGAATTTCCTGAAAAATAGTCATGTACCGTAGAGCCCAAGACTCCTCATTATCATCTGAATCATACACTCCGAGTCCAAAAACTATCTCTTCATTCGCGCTCGCCGAGTTTAAATTTGACGCCATTGTTGCTTGTGTATGTACAGCAGGAGGCATAGATTGATTTGCACAACGATTGCCTCACGTGACGTCACAGATGAGGGCGTGGTTCAAACAGAGATTTTTTTCTCAAGCCGTGAATTTATAGCAAGATTGCATTTATTTATCAACAGAAATGAATAAAATGACACAAGCATTTGACACATGACTCCAATAAGAGTTTATAGTAAAAAAATAAAAAATATTTTTTCAGAGGTAATATATGGACTTTAAAAACTATCGTCCCTAACTGATATATTTTCGTTTTCAATATGTTTACGTCAACCGTCCCCTTTGCCAATGTAACATGTTTAGGATATGAATTAAAACTTTTATTTGTGAAATAGCCTTCCAATGTAATGGAACATCCTATAAGTGCAATAGGGCATATTATGTTTGTACCACAGCAGATTTTGTGTTGCAGCTGGTTTCCGCTGTGTTACCAAATTTGAATATTAAAACGTACCAGATGTCTACACAATATGACATGTTCACTTTTGATTGGACAGTACTTTACTACAGCGCTGTCATTCGTTTCTGGAATTTGATGACCAGGCTTTACGAGTGGATAAAACACCCTAAATTGAGCACTCTGATTGGTCAATCAACAGTAGATAGTTTTTAAATATAATTATTACATATATGTATATTGTTCTTTAAGATCTGCTGAACTTGTTAAATGTTAAAAAATGTTAACATTGGATATTTTGGGATTCACTTCCTCTCTGGGGCATGAAATAAAATAAAGCTTACATTTTTGGAAAGCTCAGAGACGGCTTTCAACTTTAGCAAAATAAATTTGTGTAAATAGAATAGAACGACTTGACAATAATTTTTTTGACAGTTTTGAATTGTTATGAAGCAAAATTTTGACAGCTTTTTTGATTTAAAGTGTTTATTGCTACATATGAAACAAGAAAAAATGTTCACATTAGATATTTAACTATGCAGTACTTTTCTGGTGTCAATTTTGAATTGCGCGTATCAGTATGGAGTGCGCAAAAGCTGGGGATAAGGGATACAACATTCTTTCCTAGATGGAGTTAACTGGCTTTAAATGCCATATACCTTATAGTTTTAGAAAGCTTAGGTACTGGGTTTTCTGAAATGCATTAGTTTTTTGGTAAAAAAATTGGACATCATAGAATTGGATCACTTGAAATCGTTTTTTCCTGGCAATTCACTATTTTAACCGGGAGAAAACATGATAACTATGGTCTCCTTCCGATGAAGCAAGTGAGACAGATTTATGGATGTTGTTTACTAATTGCAATTTGCTGAAGAAGAAAATAACATCAAAATAGGGTATTTATCATGTAGTATTGTCTCTAGTTTCTGTTTTCATATACTGCTATATCGTGAATGAGCATTTTAATGGTATGCAATGAACTAATGCACAGCATTAAAAAGAAGATTTAAACGTGAATATAGTCATATCGTCATTTTCTCCTTAAAGTAACATAAACTGTTGGTGACTGTCTATTTTTATAATTTACTTTTTGTTTATTTTTCTATGAAATTATTTTGATACGACGTATTTGGAAATTTTTCTTTGCCTCCTCGACGTGCTTATACACCGAGCAACACTATCAAACTATTAGGCCGTTGACTAGAGGGGGGATCTACGAGCACCTCCCCCGCCCCCAATGTGATAAAAAACGTTTATTTTTCAAAAGCTTTGGGATCCCTAAAACAAAAAATACCGTCAATGACGCTGTACCTTCTCTAATGTTTGGCCAGGTCAGGTAATTGGTTGTTGGCATGGAGTTGTTGGTAAATAGTTGACAATGTAGGGGCATGAGGTGGGATATGGACACAAAGAACCCAAAATGTGATTAAATATATCAATCAAAAAAATTCTAAGCTACAGTATAAACTGCCTAAAGATAGTTCAATGTGGAAAAAAGTTAAATAATTCAGAAATAAGAATTAACAGTCCAAAATAGTAATGACGCACTTCCCTACTGACCTGAGTGCATGTGAAATACACAACCTGGCATCTGTAACCAAGTGATCATTTTAAGTCACTTTTAACTGTTTTTAATGGATTTTCCAAAGAGTCATGTGGACATGATGAAAAACGCTTATCTGGTCTTGTGTTTGTATAACCTCATGGCTGATAATTGTCATAGTATTGAAATAATTGAAAGTGAAGAAATTACTGTTTTAAATAGGCATATTTTCCTTGAAATACATGACCAGGTAAAGAATATATGCTAAAAGTGTTTAAGAGTTAATTTCTTTTCAAAAATAATTTGATCTGTGACCAAAGAATTTTTATTCTTTGAGTTTACAAATTCAAACATTGCAATTTGTTCAATCATCTTGTGCAGTGCAAAATTTATAAAATGACTGAAAAACAAAAAAACATTGGCAGAATTACAGTCTTTGTGATGTAAATTATGGGTTGACATTACGATAATTGTTAATCTGTTCGAAGTACTACTATACTATAATTTATAAAAAAAAGTTCACGGTAACATATATTGTCAGCAATGTAGTGTTAATTTTGACTTTACATCAAAATATGCCTTTGCTGGATACCAAATATATGGGGCGAAATATTAAAATCAACCATGTTCAGCAAAATCCACACAACAGCATTGATCCTTTTCTAATTTGATTTGATTTGCTTATGTTATCCTTGTATGACAGTCAGTACAATATGGAACTTGAACACAACACAGTGAATAAGTATGCTGTAAATGAAATGGTGTGGCTGCATCCACATTCAGCAATAGGAGTGCCTTTATCTCTTACCCCTCATTCCAACCTGTCCCATCCCTGAAAAATAGTTTTGTCTTATATTTATGATGTAAATAATTTCTGTATTTGTTAAAATGTGTGAATCTCAAAAACTTTTGATCATAAACATTTTCATTGTTTTTTATAGCTGACCAGTCAGTTAACCTGTTTATTTTGAATATTTGCGCATTTTTTCTCAGTATTTGACATTTTCAGAATACCTTCTTATTCAGTTTGTCATTTACTAAAAGTTTAAATGCTCCATTGTATGGTCAAGCTTTCCACGAGCATCAAATGTGGTACTTCATATAGGAAGGTCTGCCTCTAGAGGGCGGGCATCATGAACAGTGTTTGTTGGTTACCGGTAATTCCTCCACATAACTTCTGATTGTACTGTAAACATTGAACATGACCGACGTCCGATTTTCCTGTCTAAAATTTTCACTCATTTTCGTTTTATATGACTCTGAAACTCCAGGAAACGATTGGGAAGAAAGGGTTATCTTGAAATATTGAGGTACTCGCCGATATTTTGCAAAAATAAATGAGAAAAAATGCAAGGAAAATGCCGGCAGGCTTACACAATGACCGTTTTCAGACTCAGAGGCATGATCATCTCTGCAGATTATGCAACAGGCCCGTATCGTGAGGCCATGAGGGGTATCCACGCAACTCAGTACCAAACACTAGTGCTCACAGAGTGAGCAAACACAAAGTGAGTACCCTACCCCTAACTTCAGCTCAGTAGTCTGTAATAGATTGTAGTCAACTAAGAAACCTTGGAGAAAGGCTTAACACTGTGGCTATGCCGCTAAGTCCCTTTTGATTTTTGTCACAGCTCAAAATCGTTCTCCCACACCTCAACCTGAGCCATGAACACCCCCACCAGTTTATGATATGACCCATCACAATTGCATGACATCAACGGATCTTGACAGACGGAAGTCTTGACAGACGGAAGTAGTTGACAGCAGCATACTGGTTTTCAACTCTAATACCTTCTCTGTCTATAAATAGACACGAGAAGGTAAAAAACTGGAATTTCAACAGAAAAAAATAAATGGACTCAATAGCTGTTACGGTCATGATTTGAAGGGTACCGCAAAATCACGAGCCTAAGAATTACTTTGATTTTGTGACTGGAGTCATAATCGGCAACGTAACGGAACTGAATCTAGATAACTATAACTGCCGATCTAATCCCGGCGAAGCATGGACGGGGACTCATATGATCGACCGGTGATACAAACTGCACTCCACCGGCCATGACTCTACTTGAAGCGTTGCCGGTTGATCAACATGCCCCCGTGAGCTATGCAGAGATCATATTTTATACTCAGCTAGTGTCTTGACTTGCTCTAAGCCTGGCCTAGCTGTTGATCCATAGCTGTTGTGTTTTCGGACGGGATTTCTGCCTTTTACAGGCTGGTTTTTACTTTTACGTTTCGCGGGGTTAAAAACGTAAAGGTCAAAACCAGCCAGTAAAAGGCAGAAATCCCGTCCGAAAACACCACAGCTATGGACCCACAGCTAAGGGGTGGACCATTTGATATCCTGGGGGGGGGGGGTCTGGAAGATTTTCGAAAAAAAAATTCCAGCAGATAAAAGGTAAAAAAAATATGCCTTAGATGACTTATGAAAAAAAACTGGCAAGTTAATGTGGAAGAAAACAAATCTATCACAGTATCAGCAAGAACCTTCATGACAACTTTTCCCCACACAGACTTAGACGGGGTGGCTGAGACCAATCTCTATTGAAATTGGTCTCAGCCACCCCGTCTATTAAAATTCATGAGTTTACTTTTCTTGTTTACGTACATACCTGTATCAGATGGAAATCTGAGGATTTGCGATTACATCAGGTTGACAACCCCCACATGAGAGCATGAATGTAAAAAGTGTGAAAGACGCTCCCACCTAACTATCCAAAATGTTTTTGTGTCGAGTTTGTGTTTGATTCGTTTCAAAAATGTGTTCCTACATTCTTATCCGATTGTTTGTGTTAACAAAAATGTGTGTTTCGCCTCGGATATTGTAGGGAAGTTTGGATCAGTGTGTACGGTAATGTTTTGTTTGTGTGGGGAAAGCTTATGGCGAGACGCAGCCGGACCTATTGTGTTACAGAGTTGATAGAGTGGCCCTTTGACGCTTGCGTTTCGAAACCCGAGTGTGGTTTCTCATCAGTCGCAGTGTAGACTCTTTCCTATTATTTTAATGCATTTTAGTGGTCTTGCTCTTCGAGTAGCGAGGCAAGTATATTAATGTTTGGGTCTCGTTGTGAGTCCGTTTGGTGGTTCAGTTTGTTTGTTCTATGTTTCTTTACTTCAGTAAATTTTGTTTTGAATTGTGTGTCTTTTAGAATTTTGCCAAGGTTTGTGAATTTTTAGGCAATAATTACCACTGCGGAGTACGGATTTTATGTTTTCTTGATCAAGATACTTACAAGTATCATGATCGATGTGTTTGTTCTCGTACATTTTGTTTAATAGTTCGTGTACTTTGTTTACTATTTGTTCTGTGTCGTCACTGGCTAGTTGTGTATAATACTTAGTGTTGCGTAATTGCCTTTCGCATTCGTGTACGTAATCTTTTGTGTTGACAAAGACAAAACCCGACCCTTGTCAAAGGTTTTTTACGGTAATTTGTCTACTGTTTGCAAGCTGGTTTATCGCGATTCTTTGGGCACGCGACATGTTTTGTTTCCTTGTTTGAAAGGGTATCTCTAGAAGTGCGAGTTTAGCAGCTTCAGATAGCTTTCAGGTTTTTGTATTTTTTGCTGTTCGTGGAGTCCAACTTGACTTTTCTTTGAATTGGTGTTGTTGCGATTGTTCGTGTCTCATGATGTCTCCGGTGTTTGGCTTAATTGCTAATGAAACTTTTAATGTTAATTGTTTTCCAAGTCAACTATCCAAGCATTTTAAGAGGGGTGATCAAAAAGGCCAGAACAGCCCATTTTGACCAACCGGGTTCAGAACCCGGGAAAGGTGTTTAAAGTGTGCGATAGATGTGTTTACAACATAAACATTACGAACAGTAGGATTAAGAAAGGTATGAATAATCCAAACTGCCCAGTTTCTGTGTGGGGAAAAGTTGGAAAGTTTGGGATGTAATTTTTTCATTTCCGTGCACCCTTCTTGTCTTTCCAAAAGCCTCTTGAAATAAATTTTCAGTTTCATTTGGCTTTCTGAATTGTTCACTGATTTTAGATAAGTGAACACACTCTGTAGATACATGCATATCATCTCTTTTGTGTTGACCAATAAATAATTCTGTTCTCTGGTATGATTGCGACATGGACAGATTGCACTGACAATGCTGTATATGTATAGGTATGTATACTGAGAATGGCACTTTGTGACCATTCAAATTTCCCTCTGACAAACTCTATTTCCAACAATGCGCATTTCCCTTTTTTCGATTTCCAATATACCAAATGTCCAATTTTCCCATTTCATTTTGTACGTGGCCCAGTATCTTTTCATTACTATGGCGGAAATAACTGTATCGAATTGGAATTAAGGTGTAGCATTTATCTCAATGTGACCAAATATGCTGGGGAGGGCTTGGTTATGATAATTCGCACAAGATACTTTTTAAAAATTAGCAGGAATGAGGGACTGGTCAGTTTCTCCGGCCTAACAGGCCGGTGGTTTCATTGGGTCACCCTGTTTTTTACTTTGGTGATGGGGTCACCTATTTTGAAATGCCCAATTGGGGGTCAGTGTGTTTTTAAATTTCGACGAGGGGTTATACTTGCCTAAAATGCATCAAATGCATCGTGCTATCCATGAATTTCATCATTCAGTTTCATTTTTCAGCGTATCATTAACGTTACGCACCCTTCGGGCGCGTAACATTAATGATAATAAGACATATTTTTCAGAGCCCCATCCTTGTGCAAAATTTTAATATATCAGACATACATATATCTGAGATATCTGGATGTTTAAAATTTTTCGGCGTGCCCTTCGGGCGCATTTCTTTAAAATATCAAACAATATTTTTCAGCATGCCCGTCAACTGCATAACTTTCATACATCAGATATATATATATATATATATATATATATATATATATATATATATATATATATATATATATATATATATATATATATATATATATATATATATATATACTGAATTATTCAATATAATTCCACTTTTTGTTTTACCTTTGTCGCGCGCAGGGGGGTCAATGAAAAGCCTGTTTTCAAAAGTTGGAATGGGGGGTCACCCTGTTTTCGAAAGTTGGGATAGGGGGGTCAGCCACGTTTTGACGTCGGCAAAAAATAATCCACCGCCCGCTCAGGCCAAAGAAACTAACCAGTCCTTTATGTACAAGTCCGTACCTATGGTGCATCAGAAAAACATGAGATTTTTTCATCTATACAGAGGGATTCAATGCATACAATTAGCACCTAATTACAGCTTGTGGCAACTTTTTACAGAACACGAACGGACCCTGAAGTATTTCAATTAGTATTAACAATCCATGCAGGCACAAACCTTGTCCGTGATATCGGGGACATCATAGTTTTTTACTCCATGGATCCACTATATGGATTTGTTGGACACTATGGAATTTAATTTTGTTTTTGTCGGCCCAACCATGTGTGTCGAAAATTTGATTGCATTTTTATTTTACTGAACTGATATGACCGTTACCAATTTGAACAATTTGATGTCGATTTGTTGCAGTTTCAGACTCCCCCCCACCCCCATCCCCGACGGCTTCTTTCTATTCTCGTCACGGAACATCCGGCTTTAGCGCGGTGATTTAGTCATTTGTGGCCTCACATCACGGTGAAAACATATGACCGAAGTTCGGATTTTTCGACTGCTATACTGTACAATATATTCAACGTTTCAATGTAGATGAATATTCAGTTCTAATGTATTTCATACAATTTTTGAGGAATTGACGCATGAACGTTCAAAAAATGCACTGAATGCATTTGATTTGATCATGTTACAGTCACATTTACTACTATGGTTCTCAGGAAGCGATACGTTATCTTAAATTCACTTTACAAGTCCCTTTTCTGTTAACGGTGAACATATTCTTCAGATTCAGGGATTGGGGTCGCGTATAGCGAACAGTTTAAGCGTCCTTATATTTAACATTATTAGGCGACATCAAGTTTCACGAACGAGCACACATTCACCTCCGCAAATACGCACACACTTCCCAATTCTTTCAAAAGACAACAGACCGTGTATTGATACCTTTGTGTTGAACAGCTAGCTCTATTGTTGTATCCTGGTCATTTCTGTATGCAGAGGTTTCTTGCAGATCAGCAGTTATATATGCAACAAAGGATTCATTGCAACTCTGTAGATCCCCGGTTACCTTTTCCTTTATGTGATCTCTTATTATCTTTGCAAGCTGAAATGCTGTCGGGTTTTTTGTTATGACTGACACTATTCGGCTTTTCAAATCCCTAGGGTCTTCATCCATGTCTACTGCACATTCTGTCGCTTCGAGCTTGTCTATGTGTTTACAGACAATCTCGTCAATATGAGACCCATGAGGGTAGACTACGGGTATCGCTGCGCACATAGCTGCCAGAGTCAGGTTACCATAACTTGTCGTAGATGGCGGAATTAATACAAGATTGGATGACATCAGTTCACTGTTAAGTTTTTCAGTAGTTGTCACGATTTTAGTCTTGATGGTCAACCTTGAGCTACGTGTTAGCTTCTTTTCTATCTCTTTTGCCTTACTTGGTGGTATTCCTATTATTTTCCATACCGTCGATGTTTTGTTGAACACATATATGAGTTCAGCAGCATCGTTTACCGCCCTTATAACAGCATCAAGTTTTTGGGGGTCTTCAAACTCGTATTCCTGGACAACGGATATAATTTTGAATTTTTCGCCTTTGCGTATCGGTGGTTTATCTGATCCGGAAGCCGCCAAGTATTCTTTGTTTATCATCGGCGACAGAAGCTGTTGATTTGTTTTCTGATAACGTCGCTTGTATTCTGCGAAAACTCTCTCTCCGACAGAAAAGGAACCCTTTGCCTTCTTAAATTCATCTGACATAATTCGCTTGCGAAATTCCAGTTCCTTTGTACTGCACCCGACAATTAAGGGGGTTAAGTCATCTTCATCAAAGAGATTGATCAGATAGCATGACGCCTTTGGAAACACCTTACTCAGGATTTTGAAGGTTTGTATTGAGGTGAACGCACTGAAGCCAAACACGAATTTGACATTTGTCAATAATTTTAATTGTGGATAGTATTCATCAGGAAACAGCAACCAGTCACCATTTGGCTCTCTGAAATTTAACAAGCCCTCTGTTACCGGAAGTTCAAGGGTGACATCAAGTTCGTATGCTTCAAGCTCCTCTTCTTCTGTTGCTTTTAAAGCTGTACAATGGACAGATATTCCCATGCCCTGCAGTAGTCTGATCACCACATGAAGAGCATCGGTGATTCCTCCCTGAATTGATGGCCCCCATCGGTCAGATACGATTACACCCTTGTTTACCATTTCTCTTCGAAACAAAAAAGTACATGACCATTGATTAATTTTCAAAAACAGTGTTATGTGAAATGTTACTTTACCTGTTCGTGTGTCTTTATCAGAACATCTTTGCTTCACGGTTTATAAGAATCAGACGTGCTAAAACATTGTACACTATTTATGATAGAGATATATCAGAATAACGAAAATTTGCCGATTTGAATGCGATTTGTCACCCTGAAACAGTTTGATTTTAAACGCCTCGAACTTCGATATTTTACAGCTAGACAATAAAAGGAGTCCTATCACTTTTTCTGTCCTAGGACAGCGAACGATCCTAGAAGCGTGCATGTTGAAATTTTTTTATTCTTAAACGGTACATGTAAAGGTCGACATTTTTCTGGAGTTGGTAGGATATTAAGTATCAAAGCAGAAATAAGTTTATACACATTTTAGAGTCAAGTTTTAGCCTCTGTCATATTTTTTCTGTGTTCAATGCATCGATAAATTTATGAGTCTGTGGATTTATGGTAATATTGGAAAATAGTTATGAAATCATATACATAGACGAATTAATCTACATATCCGATCACCCATGCCAAATGAAAAATGGTGTCTTTTCTAAATTTTCAAGTTTACCCTATCATTACAATGATCTTAAGAGTAGTATTTAATTTGACGATTGCACACCGACTGCAATTCGTTCGTCGCCTTTGGGCGTTTGATCATACTGATATTAAGATCATTGGTACTGAAATAATTGAGGAAGTTGATCACATCTTACGCAGCCTCTGCTCTCTGTATATCGAACTGCAGAGGGCGCGAGTTTCACCCCTCATGAAGCCTTGAGAGTGCTAGGCAAACTTGGTGTAGGGCTGGTTTTACTATATAGTTTACAAAGTCAAGGTATTGTATGCATTTGTTTGCAAAATCCGTACGTCTCTTTTTGGAATTTTCTCCTGCACTTATTAGTAGAATTTATTTGTCGATCTATAAACGATGTTTTGCCTTGCTAGCTTATTAACGGGTGTGTGTAGAGCTTACCCTTTGGTCTTTGTTGCCGTTGCACTCCCACGCCGGCCGCCATAACCACCTGGGCGTTCAGCAGGTACACTTCCTCTGCCGTGTGAAGTACTCAGTCTTACGTCCGAGCTAGCCATGTCAACCTTGGAATCTCAGCAAATAAATTTCACGGTCAAAGTAGCTGACGCGCTCCAGAATGATGAAATTCTAATCAACGTTTTCCCTAAAAAGGTCGAAGAGGAAAACATCAAAGCAACGCCTAACTGTTCAGAGCTGCAGATCATGTGCCAAAGGTTATATGTAAATTATGAACTTTGGTCTATCGACACGACAAGCTGTCATGCCTGCACGTAAGTGCGCAATTTGTTACGGTGGACAGGGTCTTTGTTGAATGTAGTTCACTGAGCTGCAGATAGGAATGTACAGATACGTCACTACGTTCACCTCCTGGCTCCTGCACTTTTACAATGAGTTTAAATATGCATCATTTAGTTCTTGTAAGTTAGAACAATATCGCGCGTTCCGCAGTCCTGATAACCAACACATACGGACAGTACATTTTAGCTTGTGACATATTCGATTCAGATGGGTTGCACGCAATTTGTTTCGGTTCATGCACTTTAAAATTTTGACGATTACAACTAATAAGGCAATTGCCAATGATTTATGACTTCTTTTGAATGATTTGCTCTCTGGCGAATTTCCAAAACAAATCGAACATACAAATGTAGGGTCTGTATGACAGCAGGGTCGATGTGCTCGATTGTGTCCGACAGTGAATTGTCTGCACATCTTATGATAGAGTCTCTCTAGCTCTGAAATCGGATTATGTATGTTGACCAGTTTAAAGCAGACAAACTCTTGGGCTGGAACACAGTCAATGACATCCAGTCGTATACAGAATAAGCAATTTTAGCATAGGTACATGACATAGGGATTAGATAATATAATATACTACAGCCTAGCAATATTAGATTGAAGGGAATTTGACTGTTAGTCAAGAAAGACTGTTTTTCTCCCGGAGCTTCCAGGAATTTTCCCACCAGATACTCACTTTTACGACGTTTTTTTACTCTCTCATGCCGAACCACAGCCGTCTCTAATAAAAGTATGATTTCTTAAGCTGTGATAATGTGTATTCATACTTCTAATGATCATCTCTGCGCTACTGTTGCGTCCTTTATATTGAAGAGTTTCATTTTCAGTGAAAGTCTGTAGAATGGAAGTTTCTTTTATGTTGAAATGTGACAACACAACGAGAGTCTTATAATGCACATCACACACAATGTACTGCTGCTCCTGTCCTTTGTAAAGAATGATCAGGAAGACAGCATATTAGATTTTCAAATCTCTGACAGAAATCTTCAGTTGTGTGTACTTTCACTACAATGTTGTGGTCAAGCGAGTCGCTTGTTTTAGTAATTTAATTTACTGTGTGCGTCTAACATCAAGTCAGTTGAGATTCTCGTTTGACAGCTTAAAACTCCTATTCGAGATGAAGCATTTGGCATAATTTAGGTTTCTTTGCTTAATATGTTATACCGTGTGCGTGAACAACTATTAAAACCGTTGACCTTTCAGAAAGAATGACAAGCCATCACATTCTGAAAGAAAGCGACACCGTTTGACATCGTTCCTATGTGTTGGTTCGCTTGGGATTTATACGGTTACACGGGGACACAGGGCCGTTTGCAGACAATGACGCTGATTGTCATTCAGAGCAGCCTAGGTTCAAAAACAAAATGGCCCTGTAGTTTCTGAAAATAAGGCAAGCGAGTCCTCTTAAAAAGTTAGAGGCGTCTATTTACTGCTGAGTCAAAAATTATACAACAGTGTCCGTTTTTGTGTACCAGAAAACTGCCAACGGTAGTGCGTTCAGTAAGTCATGATAAAGCAACAGAAAAGTGTTATCGTTGAGGAACGGATTAATTTTCATTGTTATTTACTTTTCTGTGTGCATTGAACGTTAAGTCGGTCTGGATGTCCGTTTGCCAGCTTAAAAGTCCCGTTCGAGATGTCGATAGTTACGACCGTTGACCTATCAGAATGAATGGCAAGCCATCATTTTACAACATCCTGAAAGAATGTGGCACCGGTTGACCTGATTTCTTTGTCCTCGGTCGCTTGCGACCTATAATAGTACAGACATTGCCTCTAGCACATTGTGATGCAGATAGCATACATTTACTTGAGAGCAGCCTACCTTCCCCCAACAAAAAGGCTCTGTTGTCGCTGAAGAAAGGGCAAGAGACGAAATGACCCCATGTGAAACAGCCCGCCACTTTAAATGCTGCATGAAGAACGAAGTGGCCTTGAGAAATTGAATGGCCTATTCAGTCTTCAGAGCTAAAGATTTGTTGCACACACTCAAACGATGTCAAAAGAACTAAAATGTTGTTTGGTTTTGCATTGGTCATATATTGTGGTGTGGATTCTATTTTGTGTAATACAGAAGGCGTCAAAAACGATATTTGAACACAATTTCCCTTAACTGACTTAAAGTTTTTCATACGATTGTGCCTCATCGATAATAGTCTACAGTGTATGATGTCACCTGGCGGCTTGGTCTCCCTTCGTATAACACGGGTCAAAGGTCACTACTGAATGCTTGACATTAAATTGGGACGAGGACACGACTCATTCTTAACTTCACTCCCTAACCTGCGACATGCTTTTTACTCCATTCGCGGTATTTCTGGCGGTGAGTTTTTACTGTGAGGTGTACGATGCGCTGGTATAAATCAGATCTGGAATTCTGCTCGGTATGTCAGCGGGGTTCCCCTAGGATGTCGATGTCAAAAAACTATAATGTGTTCAGGGGGGATACCGTACGCCGATCCCGTTGGTGAACTAAGAATCCAACTACCCCAGCGTAAAATTTAGTGAAAGGGCGAATACAGCGCCACCAAATTCAGATCGGTGGGTATTCAACCCCTCAACCCCTTCTTCCCTATCGCGGAGAAACAAGATAGAGATTGTTTGTTTTTGAATATGTACTCTCCACATCCAACATTAAAGGGAAAAAGTCGGCCATTTTTCATGAATTTTGTTTGATACTAGATATTTAAGCCTATTCATTCTCGCGATAGTTTCATTTGTCTAAAACCGGAGTGGAATATATGCATGGTCAATCATTTATTCAGTATCTTTCAACATGTCAAACAATATAATTAGTATCTAGTACCAAACAAAACTCATGAAAAATGGCCGACTTTGTCCCTTTAAGTACTGACAGGTGAAGCAGCACTGTTCTGTGTGCGATAAAACTTCAGGCAATACCGACTGTTTAAATTTAAACGTGTGATTAATATCAGGGCGGTGGCAGAAATCTGTGAACAAGAACAAGGAGTTGTCGGATAAAACAGTGCATGGGATATCATAATGGCCAAGAGCAGTGACCGGAAACAATAAAAGATAGGAATCCTGTCCGTTATCAACATAGACAATATGTCTCCAGTCTATGACTCTGTCAATATATTGCCCTTGTCAAAGATACATTGGCCAAATTTAACATGGGACTGTGTTTCAGCTAGATTAACTGACATCAATGTGTCAGTCCCGCCTGTCTTTCATCATTTTATGGACAATGGGAAGTGGGGAGGGCTGCACAAGATATATCGGTCAGTGTTGCAGTTGATTTAAATAGATAATTTGTAAAGGGTTTTTTTAATGTGGCGAAGTCTCTAAATATCTCCAATATTCCGATAAATTTGCAAACGATGATCAGTACCTCTCTCATTACTATTGCATCGCTCATAAATCGTATTTTGTAAAGAAATTGAACCGTTTGTATATCCTTTATGGCTGAACTTTTGTGTAATCTGATTTGAATAGTATGGACATACATTAAACAATAGCAAAGGACACGTAAATGTAGCATTATAGCGGAAGAAATCGATACAGATTACCTTAAATTTAACAACAGACAAATTTAATGGGTAAGACAAACTTGTTTTTTTTTTTACTAGAAATATTAATTTTTTCAGGAAGTATGCGTTGTCTTACCACATGTCGTCATATTTGTGTTATTCAATTCAACACAATGTTTACTCTGAAAAGACATTTGTTAGAATTGCTTAAAATGGCTTGAACGATACAAAAGAGAGTGGACATCCATTAGTTATGTAGAATATTAGACATCGATCGGATCCACTGTCACTTTCATTTTGTGCAAAAATAATTTTTAAAAATATACTCTGTGCACATTCATCCTTATCTGCTTCAAGGAACGTCTCGAAGCTTTGTATTCCAAAAGTAATCGACCAAGTCCTCAAATAATAAATGAACGTTCTTTTTACTGTGAATATCAGTGTCTAAGTGGCGGTGTGTTTTGCACTTGGCCATTTCAGGCCACGTAATTGAGACGAGCTCGCGACAGAACACGAAATGGGCCCATGTCAAACAGTCCGCCTCTGTAAATGCTGCATGACCAACGAAGTGTCCTTGAGAAATTGAATGGCCTTTTCAGAGCTACGGAATTGTCGCGCACACTCAAACAATGACAAAAGAACTAAAAATGTTGTTTGGTTTTGCATTGGTCATATAATGTGGTTTCCATTCTATAGGCGTCACCTTTTGCCTTGACCGACATTTAGTTTTTCATACGATTGTGTCTCTTCGATAATACTCTAAAGTGTTATCGTCGAGCGAATGGATTATTTTTCATCGTTACTTAATTTACTCTCTGCATTGAACGTTCAGTCGGTCTGGATGTCCGTTTGCCAGGCTGAGCTTAAAAGTTCCATTCGGGATGTCGATAGTAACGACCGTTGACCTATCAGAATGTATTGCAAGCCATCCGCGACTTTACAACATCCTGAAAGAATGTGGTGCCGGTTGACCCGATTTCTTTGTCCTGGCTCGCTTGCGACTTACACTAGTACACAGATACATAGCCTCTAGCATATTGTGATGCAGATAGCATACATTTACTTGAGAGCAGCCTACCTTCCCCCAGCAAAAAGGCCATGTTGTCACTGAAAGAAAGGGCAAGAAAGTCTTCTTTAAATATACAAACACTTGGCAGCCGCTTTTACAATACAGAATAGTATCAAGAAATGCAGCAGTGTTGGCTGTTTTAACCTGTATACTGGCGAGAAGCGCCGTAAGAGTATATCATTGAGAATTAACCGAGCAGTTCCTGACTTATGGAGCTGACAAAACAGATGTTAAAATGAATTCAAAGTAAAAGGGGATATGCTTAAGGGGTTGTAGTTCTATTGATGTCGTTCTTGCGGCATGGCCCCAGCCCGTATGATCTCAAACTTTTTCCCCTCGAAATATAAATTTTTTTAGGAAGTATGCATTGTCATGCCTCATGTCGTCATGTTTGTGTTATTCAATTCGACACAATGCTAACTCTGAAAAGGTAGTATTTGTTAGAATTGCTTAAAATGGCTTGAACGTTGCAAAAAAGTGTGGACATCCCTCGATTACTGTAAGTAGAATATTAAACATCGAACGGATCCACTGTCACTTTCATTTAGTGCAAAAATAATAGTCAAAAATACACTCTGTGAACATTCATCCTTAACTGCTTCCAGGAACGTCTCGAAGCATTCCAAAAGTAATCGACCAAGTCCTCCCATAATAAATGGACGCTCTTTTAACTGTGAATATTGTGTTAAAGTGGCGTTGTACTTGGCACTGGGCAACTTCGGGTCACATAATTGAGACGAGACAGAATACGAAATGACCCAATGTCAAACAGCCTGCCATCTGAAATGCTGCATGAACAACGAAGTGGCCTTGAGAAATTAAATGCCCTATTCAGAGCTAAAGATTTGTCGCGCACACTCAAACGATGTCAAAAGTACTAAAATGTTGTTTGGTTTTGCATTGGTCATATGGTGTGGATTCTATTTGTGTAATACAGAAGTTGTCACAAACGATATTTGAACAACTGACTTAAAATTTTTCATACGATCATAGTGTCTCATTGATAATAGTTTAAAGTTAAATAATAACACATGAGAGCGAGGGCAAGATCACGATTATTGCCTGCCCAAGGGATGGTGGTCATGATCGAAATAATGATGATGCCCGAGCCGTAGGCGAGGGCATCATCAATATTTCGATCATAACCACCAGCCCGAGGGCAGGCAAAAGATCGTGATCTTGCCCTAGCTCTCATGTGTTATTATTTTTATTACACCGAACAAACTTCTTCTACAGTTCGCCTTTCTGCATGAGTCCGGACCTCAGCGTAAAATGTTGTCAGTGCCAAGTCTAGGGTTGCCGCTGAAAGTTTGCCGATCTCCTCGGTCGCGTATCCAAATTTGTTGCTTGCATAGTCGCTGAACACAGAAATTGCATTCCTTGTTGCCATTTTCGTTCGTTTGCTGTTTACTAGCATCAAAATATCGTCTAACTGTGCCGGTGACAGCTCTGCATGACGTTTCGCAGCGATAGTAGCAAGTACAAGCGAACGACAATTTGTTATGCGCAGAAAGGATGCGCAGTAAGTAAAATGACGTCATCCATGTAATATCAAATGCAGAGGGTATCATCAAGTCGCAGAGGGCATCATCACGTTCGCAGAGGGCATCATCACGTTCTTTTACATGTTACGTGAGTCGTGTTTAACCAATGGCAGTGCACGCTGAATGAGTGAGGTTTAATAATGCTTGATGTCACCTGGCGGCTTGGTCTTCCTTCGTATAACATGGGTCAAAGGTCACTAGTATATGCTAGACATTAAAATAGGACGAGGACACGACTCATTCTTAACTTCACCCTAACCTGCGACATGCTTTTTACTCGATTCGCGGTATTTCTAGCGGTGAGTTTTTAATGTGAGGTGTTTCGATTCGCTGGTATAAATCAGATCTGGAAGTTTGCTCGGTATGTGAGTGTGGTTCTCCTAAGGATGTTTAGGCAAAAAATTATGATGTGTTCGAGGGGATACTGTGCGAAGATCCTGTGGATGAATTAAAAATCCGACCACTCCAGAGTAAAGTGTGTTAGTCGAATGTATCCGTACTATCGAAACTGATGTTTTTCGGAATTACAGTGATGTGTCATAGGTAAAAGCCAGTTCACTCGCCTTTACCTGAAATTACAGAACTATGTAAAATGCCAAAATAAAATCATGAAAAAAGCCAGATCATCATCATTATTGTCACCATGTGGAAAATGAAATGACAACGTTAGCCTGGATTTCATTAAAATAACACTGATAATGTAGGAGTGTAATCCCGATGTATAGCTGTACTTCTAGCAGCTTTTATTTCCTTAAAGGAAGTCATAAGAATTTTCTTCAAAAATCTTTCACGGGCACTGTATATAAAATTGTACACCTCTAAATCAACTTATGAATGTTGTATCGTTAAAATGTTTGTATTTACGAATGAACTGTCATGTTTAGGTATTTTTTCTACCAATTTTAAACGAGTAGGGTTACAAATGGACTACTTTGTAAGAAGAACACTTTTGTCAGATACTTGTCTTACACGCGTCGGTTGTAAAAAAAATTCTCTCAAATAATCTAGGGAAATACCACGTATGCAGAAGACGTTGCCTGTCAGCCGTTGTATTATTATCCACGTGAAAAATGTATTTATTTAGGAAGACTTTAATCCTATTGTGATGATTTGCTACGTGAATTGTGAGGAATCTCGTAATTGTTGCCGGTGTTCAAAGGGGTACAATTTTTAAATAATATGATTTGTGTCACAGGGCTTAATTGCTGATGTTACTGGGCTTGGTGCATGCGCAGACATAGCAGTAGGTAAGAACACTGCGCCGTCGGCGGCCATGGCTTCGATCGTGATATCAACGTTTGTTTTGGTGAACGCCTTCACACGAATGGCATCTACAGGGTGTTGTTTGAATAGTTTGCCATCCACAAACGGTGGAACCGGAGACCCGTCAGCTCTGAACAGAAGTGTCCCACACTGAACTGAAGTGTGTACAAAGCAATGTATCAAATGTTTTAGACTGGACCAGTGAAGCAGAAAACAGTTGGTGTTATCGCCATTAAAACTAATATACATGAACTGCGATAATGCTGATCCCCACGACATCGATGACGTGAACGCCGTCGTTCAGATGCCGGTGACGAGCATTTCATTTGCCCCATGGATCTATCAGCACGAGCCTAGGCGCAATCTGGCGCCAAGGTGTACCTCTATCACGTGACTCACACTCCGGCAAATTCATTATGCGCTCGCCCCACTCACGCGTTTAACATGAAAACGGAACACAAATCATCCGTTCACTCACTCAATCACCCAATCGACCGTCACGCGTATTTTGTGAGTCTGCCACCAACGATGTAAATCCTTCAAAACGAGACAGACAAATAAAAGCTAATTTTGTCTCTGAAAATGCTTCTGTTGTGGCTGTCACTGCACAGTGACCTACTTAACTTTGTAGTTCTCGTCTGTGTGCTACCCATCACACCATTGTGTAATACTTTGCATATGGAGCAAAAGATAGTTCATTATCGAATCAAAGCTCGTTTAATGTATATCGCTTTCGTGCATTTGCATCTATACGCAGCATCGGACAATTTCTTAGAGTCCTGGATCGATTCCTTTCACGCCATCGATCCGACTCTCCGAGTGGCGAGGAATGTGAAAAAATATAACGCCTTTCTATTAATGTATGTCATATCCCGCAGATCCGCCAACGGTAATCACAGACAAGTAAGCGTGCATAACTTACAGAAGGGCGGAGTTTGACTGCCTCGTGTAGTGTGGAAAATGACACTCCGGTGCAACTGAAAGACGGCATCCGCTGTACTTTGCCCAACTGTGAAATTCAGCCTGGTGAAACCTTTCAACTAACCGACCTTAGCAGAGACATGGCCGAAAACTACACCTGCGGGGCAAGGAACACCTTCTATGACAACACCGAAGGAGTTGGTAGAAACACCACATACCTAGATGTGTACTGTACGAAATAAGTCATTGCGACCATATCATGTAATGTGAACAAAATGCTCAGGTAAAATCATATGCCATTAATATCATAAATAGCTGAAAAATGTATGACTCTCCGTGATTATTAAAAATATACGTTTTTATTTTTAAGACGAATTGTCATAAAGGAGGAAAGTATAATCCTAGCGAATGAAACGCTCTCATTGTTTCACAAATTGTCTGCCAAGTAATGGGGAAATATTAACCATTCACTAAAATGTCAGACTAATGGAAATATTCATTCAGAAAAAGGAGAAACATGTTAAAGTTTTTTTGGAGTGCTTGATGGGCGCCCCCACTGGTAGGTTTCGATTATACTTACGAGCTGGTGTTGCCGAATGAATTCTGGCTCGGACTTTTATCCGATGATCACCAATAACGTCTACGGTACAGTACACACATGACGATTGCAGTGAAAAAACACACTGTGGTTTAAAAACAAAAGAGCAAAAAACGCTACTTCTGGCCGTCTATCGACAAAAAACGCAGTTATATTAACTTCTATCACATACAACATCATACGCACTGTTCTCGACAGATCGTGGTTGTGTTACATTTGAGCGTGAAATGAAATCGAAAATACGTATGTTATTTTTATTTTCAGTCGAACCAACCGCTCAACGCTCACATTTCAGCGATGAGGTCGAGGTTGACATCGGTGTGAACGCAACGCTTGTCTGCGCGATGTCAACAAATCTGTCGCCAACCTTTGTATGGCAGAAATACGGTCAACAAATCATTACCAGCTCAGAGGAGACGATAGAAGGGACTGAGACAACGAGTAAGTTGATCGTGGCTTTCGTCACCATAGAAGACTATGGAGATTACACCAGTACCGCTACAAACTACGTTTCTGTAGATCGGTGCAGAATTAAATTAGTAGGGAGAAGAGGAGTTTCTGCTGGAGGTATGCATATCATTAAATGTCTACCATTGTTTTCAGATTTATCGTGATATCTTTGCCCCTTCATCGTAAGTATATAATCAATCAGGTATACTGCCTTCTTTCATTTCCGAAAATACGAGACACAGTGTTTGTATAACGTTTAATAATTCGCATCGCGAAAACGATTGAAGCATTACAGCCTGTTCACCATTCGGGAGAACCAACACTCCTCCGTGCTACTGCCAAAGCAATTTATTCGACCCTCTTCAAAGTCGTCGAACCACATCCCCCACAAAATCCAGAATTATGATAAAGAGCTAATGTACAAATATCATTTAAGGGTTTATAAAATAAAAAAATATCAGCTTTCAATGGAAAATATCTCACAGACTATGCACATATATTTGTTGTCTATCTGACATTACTGTACCTTAAGAATATGTTGTTCCGTTATTTTTAAAGTACTGTTTCTTCCAATAGTGAATATTTCACTTGACATTTAGTCTTCGACAGCACTAAGGTTTTAATATACGAGTTATTGTAAAAATCACACACTACGAGATTCTGAGAATATTATTACTTTTCGCCTTTCTATAATCATTGAAATTCGTCAGCAATTACTGGGATCGTTTTTGGCCTGCTTATCGTTATCGGTGTTGCTGTTGCTCTCGGATATTACTGGTACAGACGGAGAAAGAATTCACCGGTAAGGGGAGACCCAGCTACATTTTCATGTCTATTTATGTGTACTTCTTACGATAGCAAAGAATTTCAAATTTGATTTTGGAAATCTCTCTCTCTCTCTCTCTCTCTCTCTCTCTCTCTCTCTCTCTCTCTCTCTCTCTCTCTCTCTCTCTCTCTCTCTCTCTCTCTGATATCTCTATATCTGTCCCCCTTCAATTTCTCTATCTCCAAGCTAACACTTGTGTTCATTGATCCGGTGATCCAGTCATCTATTGTTGTATCTATCCCACCCGTGTATTACCGTGTATTAGCTGTGGAAACGCAGGTATCTGTCGGTGGGGTGGAGTGCGTCGCTATGCGGGTCAAAGGTCAACCCAGCCAAGGATATGTGTCTACGTACGCAAACATTAGCTTGAGGTCGCAATATTATATTTTCATTACTAATCATATGAATTAGTCAATTCTTTGTTTGTTTGTTATGTAGGAACAAACCGAAGAACAAGGGACCTCTTTAGGATCAGAATTAAAACATATTGGAAAGGTAGGTCTTTGTTTGTGTGTGAGAGAGTCTGAGAGAGAGAGAGAGAGAGAGAGAGAGAGAGAGAGAGAGAGAGAGAGAGAGAGAGAGAGAGAGAGAGAGAGAGAGAGAGAGAGAGGAGAGAGAGGAGAATGAACAAGCTTACTTTTTCGCTGAGTATGTGATTTTCTGTAAAATTTTCAAAAACAATTGTTCAAATTTGTTCAAACTGTTTTTAAATATATTAAACGTATCACTCTTACTTAGAGAAGGAACAATGAAAGTTTATTAATTAATCATTGGCTAAGCTCTTGTTGCGCTTTTAACGAAGAGTCCGAGGATTGCATACATTTAGAAAGAGACACCGTCGTCGTAATATATGTCCATAAAACTACGCTTCTATATATATTGAAAATCATAATATTATTAAAGTAACAAACATTAGTTCACTCTAGTGAAACATGTAGAATTCCATTTTCAGAAAGGTAGCCCAAAAATTGATGTCTATGTTTAAAACTGTGACATTATATTATTCGCCACCAGGACAACGACGACGACAAAGGCCATTATCAGGATTTGGAGTTTACTGAGTCAGAGAAGGTCAGATCAAAATATATTGATAAATAATCTAAACATCTGCAAACTTGAACATCAACGTATTGAACAGTGTTTTTCATTCTACCATCAGTGATAAGCAGATGTAAAATGGAACAATTTTCGAACAAAACTTACGGCAACAGTCTTCAATTCATTGTTTTATAAGACAACACAGGTTGAATGTATTTAAATAGCTTTAAAAGGGGCGGTGACTATTAAGTGTAATTTTTAACTGTATAGATATAGTTTTCTTTCGGGGTTGCATGGGTGTACCTTTGTCATCATTGCCACAAAACCCATTTTAGATCACCATGTGCGGCAATTCTCCTGTGCCGCTCGAAACCTATCACTTCATCGAAATGATCCAGTTGATGCCAGCTAATTATATCCCACCATTGAATACAGCTACCAGAGCCTTAACCTTCTCTTCATTTTGTGCAATCAACTCCAAGGCTATTTATGATCATCGCTTGAACTTGACCCAAGGGAACGTCAATCATTATGAGCTTCGAGCTTCGAGCTTCATATTTTACAAACCTGTCCTTGGGGGAGGGTCACATCTGACTGTTGCTAACCATGTAATTGATACAAATTTTTACTGTGGTTTATACACAATTTTAAAGAAAAAAACTTTCCACAATAATCACTTAAAGAGAATTGCAATAGCTTACACAACGAATATACAATACATTAAGTTGGTGAAATACATGAATGTGCCCATTATCAATTACACAGTTGACACTAGTAAGGTTCATTGGCACACACCCTAAGGTGGAACTAATAAAGGCTATACGCACACGCATGACGTTAGCTGCTATGCATTTTAATTTCAAATATGTAATCAATTGAACTTGACTAGAGAGGGATCACTGAAAGTACATGCGTGTACAAGAAATGTAATATTTCGAGGTTGCGTACGCGTAGGGGGCATGGCTTACAAGAAAAAGAGGGGGTCACATTAATCTTAACATGTACTTGATTTCCCCTCGCCTGTGATCCTCGTAATAACTGAAAGCCCCCCCCCCCCAGCATATGGAAAATCGAAACTGATAGAATATACTATTTTGCTATCTATATACTTAGCGTAGGACAGTATTTCAGTAATAATGCCGATGATACTGATAGCCTGTCTTGTATCGTCACATCTTCAGGAAAGCAATTACACGTCTTTAGAATCGCAGTACATATCTCTTTGTCAGCCTGCTACGGATACAGCTGACATCTACATGAAACTCGGCGCCCGCTCCAACGATTTTCCACGCCAGCATATCAAAATGCATGAACTCATCTGCACTGGCTCGTACGGGCAGATAAACCGGGCCACGGCGACTGAAATTGCTGGCAAAAGCGGCAAGACAGTGGTAGCTGTGAAGTCTGTCAAAGGTTAGATATAGGCTCATTTTGTTGTCTATCTGAGGCGATCTGTTTTTTTTTCTGGTCTTCTATATTTGCCAGCCTTATTCCAGTCTCTCGGCATGTGTTTCCATGATTAGCAAATTGATTAATGAATCACCATAAATCCTTCCTTCCTATGTATCTATCTATCTATCTATCTATCTATCTATCTATCTATCTATCTATCTATCTATCTATGTATCTATGTATCTATCTATCTATCTATCTATCTATCTATCTATCTATCTATCTATCTATCTATCTATCTATCTATCTATCTATCTGTCTGTCTGTCTGTCTGTCTGTCTGTCTGTCTGTCTGTCTGTCTGTCTGTCTGTCTGTCTGTCTGTCTGTCTGTCTGTCTGTCTGTCTGTCTGCCTGCCTGCCTGCCTGCCTGCCTGCCTGCCTGCCTGCCTGCCGCCTGCCTGCCTGCCTGCCTGCCTATCTATCTATCTATCTATCTATCTATCTATCTATCTATCTATCTATCTATCTATCTATCTATCTATCTATCTATCTATCTATCTATCTATCTGTCTGTCTGTCTGTCTGTCTGTCTGTCTGTCTGTCTGTCTGTCTGTCTGTCTGTCTGTCTGTCTGTCTGTCTGTCTGTCTGTCTGCCTGCCTGCCTGCCTGCCTGCCTGCCTGCCTGCCTGCCTGCCTGCCTGCCTGCCTGCCTGCCTATCTATCTATCTATCTATCTATCTATCTATCTATCTATCTATCTATCTATCTATCTATCTATCTATCTATCTATCTATCTATCTATCTATTTATCTATCTATCTATCTATCTATCTATCTACCTACCTACCTATCTAACTAGTCACCCATGATTAATGTAAAGAAATGTAAGCATCCACTTACCAAGGCTTGCAACCGTATTACAGACAAGATAATGTTGTCTTAGTCTGGTCCACTGGCCCATTTCTACCGCTGGCTGCGCTGCTCCCGAAAATAGAGTCAGGTACGGGCTAAGCCCAGGCTACCATGGCTGGCTATTAATGACACAGTCGCCTGACAAGATCATGTGATGAGCACATCTGTACAATGGCAAGCTTGGAAATTACACGATGAAACATCGATCGTTGAATTTATTTGGACGGCTTCAGTTTTAAGTCTTCGACTTTGTACTTGCATGATGGCATTTAGTTTTGAAATGACGATTATCGTCTATGATTTTTGTCTCAGACGTAACATACTGTCACTCCTTTTGCATGTATTGAAGTAACAAAAATAAGTGATTTTTACGTTTTTCATTCAATGTCGACATAGGATGCTTGGTTCGGATAACCATGGAGGTAAAATTTCTCCATGGGCATACAAAATATACAAAAATGATATCAACACAATCACTGTGCTCGTACTATTAACCAACGACAGCCATGCTTACAATAGCCCATACCTGACCCTATTTTCGTTAGCAGCGTAGCCAGAGGTAGAAATTGGTCAGGGGACCAGACCAAACTTTGCCATTACATTGGCATTCTACGAGCAGGGCGTTAGCGCCCTCAGTGGTAGACATCTGCATTACCCCTTCTGTGATTTTTATAGATAGTGCTTCTGATGACGATAAAAGGAGACTGACGGTAGAGTTGAACATACTACATCGTATTGAACCACACAGAAATATAGTACTCCTCCTCGGTTGCTGTACTGAGAAAGGTAAGTTGGTTTACGGCGAACTTTCTTTGTAAGCTAGGTTTAAATTTGCTATCAATAGTCTGTAAGGAGACCGTTGATAATGAAGTCACGTACATGAATGCAACTAATTCCGTTTTACCTCAACCCCTCCCCCACCCAAAAAAAAAGAAAGAAAGAAAAAGGCTTTCGACTTAATGCAGAATTTCCACAAAGGAGTTATGATTTTTACCCCTCTCGGCATGAAAATAAAAAAGTTTTGAAAAGCAAACATTTTTTTATAAATCTGAAAGGTGAGTGAGCAGTTTCCTTGTCGTAATCCGCGTTCCACTGAGTGCAATGACGTCCGCTTTCCTTGCTCTCAGTTTGATTATCCAAGGTCCGAGTATACATACGAATTGAAAATTCATGTGTTAACAACGTCATTCCAGAACCCGTTTACTTCATCATGGAGATCATGGGGAACCTGTTGAAGTACCTTCGAGATTATCGACGAGATAAGACGAGCGACTACGCGAACGCAGCTCGACTGAAGTGGGTTCTCAAGAGTAAGGATCTTGTCTCTATGGGAAAGCAGATTGCCGCAGGAATGCAGTACCTAGCCTCCAAGTCGGTGAGGGCGCTATTCTGTGGCATATCTCTTGTAAACTGCTATCAGCGTTGCTTTCATTAGTAGTATAATTCCATTCATTCATTCAGTAAGAATTTAATTGCACAGCAGAATCTTAAACCATAACGAAAGTGTTGTGCATCATGGTAAACAACAACAACATCACATCCAATGTCAATAAAGGTGTTGATAGATAAAGCCGAAGGGCATTTATGCATGTTTTTTGTTGTGTTTTGTTATGTTATATTTGTTGTCGTTTTTTTGGAGTTTTTTTGTTATTCATACTGATATGAATGCCACTTACTTCAGAAAATGTTCACGGCACAGAACAGGCAATCAAATAAAACAACGAGGGATCAGCTATGTATGAGTACTACATTGTAATTGGTGTTTGTCTCGTGTCGATTTTTCTAGTTTTGTGAAATGCATCGAGCATATTTAGTTTACATTCCTTTTCTTTTGACATTGATACAGTTTGTGCACGGAGAACTTGCTGCAAAAACAGTTCTTCTATCAAAAGACCGGCGAACTTGTAAATTATCAAATATTGGTCTCAGAGGTGATGTGGAAATTGAAGCGATCAGAGTTAAAGAGGTAACATTATATTATTTGATATTTTTCTTTTTTTTACTCTTCCACAATCAAAGGAAAGGTGTTGAAAGATTTGTTTTGTTGCATACTCTCTGAAACTCCGCCCATGAAATGAAGAGTTCAATTCTATCATAGCGAATGTTAGTAAGCAAAAGGCAACCTTTACCACCCTATTATTAAGAAAATTAAAGTAGTTTAGTTTAATTTAGCATCATAGAAAAGTAACACAAACTAAAGTAGTTAATTTACTGATTACCATGAATGTTCTTTGTTGCCTAGTTTTAAGAATCACACCCGCCAGCCAATACGTTGGTTTTCCATGGACATACATATATCGAAAGAAGTGGTCTCATACCAGCGAAAGAGCGATAACCAGACGTTGAAATTTTCATGACATTGACCTTACCTTCACCGACAGGTACTCCGTCATGACAAGGTGCTGGTCGGAAAACAAAACCGAGCGACCGTCCTTCTCCAATCTCGTCATTGAACTTGAAGGCATGGCTAAAAGCAGCGAGGTAACCGTTCTTTTTCTCACTGCTAAATATGAGCGGTTCACTTGTGTCAAGCAATCGTACAGTTCTTTATGGCTTTTCCTATTTGCGTAAAGGCGGTTTTATCCAGCAAGGGATATCACTTGTTGATGTTACTTGTCTCTAGTACATTAACGGTAAATTAAAGCAGTAATATTCATTCTAAATTCACGCGTAATATGTCATGAGAAACACGATTGCTTTGGAATTGCAAAACATTATTTTTCTCGAATGCAGATAAAATTGGAAGTTCTGCTGGGTATGTTTGCTAAAATGCACAGTTATCGGGGAAAAAAACATAACGAACTGGAAACTCCTAACAGGAAGAAAAATCAAATTACAATATTTAATACTCACGCAAAGTAAAATGTTTCGGCTGATATGAAAATCTGATACAAGACGATCTGTTCTTTCAGAAGCACTAAAATGTCAATCCAGAAATTTACAATAGCACATCGTTATCAAGAATATATAGCTCTGAAATATCTGAAGCTCATAAAAAACTGACCGTTGGTTACGTTTGCAATGCTTTAAATACCTACACGGATCACGAGTGATACTGTGAATAGAAATTAAAAATTCTGCCGAGTGAGACATATAATTATAATAAACTATAAAAATATATATCGGTGAAAAACATTAATGATTACAACGAAAAATAAAATGCGACATTCAGAAAGGTCTTAAAACGATAAATAATACTTCACCAAATCATTTACGATGGTAGGCCTAATGTGGACCAGAAAATCATAAGCTTAGAGGGCTGGCTTTAGAATACAGCCAAGAAAAATACATGCACGTCAAAAATTACAATATTCGGAAATAAAACATTTTTTCCGGGAAAACCCTGTCATATAGGGACAATCTAAATACTTTGTTTAGTTGAAAAAAAACAATCCTACAAAACATCAAGATCTGAAAATCTCAGTATCTATCACATAGTGAAATAGCACGTGAAAAATGGCATTAGGTATACGTCTCAGGGCCTACTGGTGAGAAAGAAAACAGTAAACCAAAAACCACCATAGTCTTCAATGTTTCTTGATTTAACATAGCAAACTTAAGGTACAAACGTGTAGCTATGGTG
Organism: Ptychodera flava; assembly: GCF_041260155.1. NCBI lineage: Eukaryota > Metazoa > Hemichordata > Enteropneusta > Ptychoderidae > Ptychodera > Ptychodera flava. The sequence goes on from NW_027248376.1 coordinate 344,963, forward strand.
TTTTGGGTACACACGTGATAAAAAGTGTTAGTTCTTGAAAGCATCACTGAATGATTGCTTGAATGCATATAATGTGTTCAAAACAATGAACATAGCTAGCTGTGCAACACAATATTGGTTACGTGTCAAGTGTACAAGGAAAAAGTAAATTGAAATAACATGCAAAACGTTTACAATCAAATTCAATGTCTTAATAATTTTATACTCTTGTGAAGGTGTAATAAATTATGATAACGTGAGACTGTTCTGACCCTTTTGGGGTCAGAACGTCTCCCAATTTTAATGTTTTTAAGTCGAATCTCAAGACCTATCTTTTTAGGAATGACATTGTGTAGTTTTTAATCAGCGACTGTCTACTCATTTTATTTAATTGTGACTCTCAGTTTTGTTTTTTTACTCTTGTAATTTTTATTAATTGTGACTGTCAGTATTTTTAACTCTTGTAATTTTCGTTTTTTGATTGTGTTTTGTGAGGCGCCTTGAGATGTTCCATTCATGGAAGGCGTTTTTAAAGTAATAAATATTATTATTATTATTATTATTATTATTATTATAAAACTGTCAAACTCTCGGAAATAAAGTCCATTACAGATACTAATATGTTACGTGTACCTCTGCGTCAACGTGACCAGTCTGACGGCAGAAATTGAAATAGCGTCATCTATCATCCGCTAGTGAAATACCGTAAGAATTTTACACTAATGTGAGTCGGTCGGATGTACATCTCATAAAAAACGGACCCTTTTGAAAAAAGGAAATAATTACAAAGGTATTGAGGTCTATCGTCTCTTTGTGAATTAAAAGCATAATATCAAGGTGTCTTTTGTTTGCAATTTTGAACTATTGGGTTTGTCTGGCATTAATTTTTACGATGGAAACTATCTAATGAGTAAGTGTTCGCCTTCAGTCAAAACATTAACAGCTGACAGATTGTCAGCTGAAGTCATGCGTGGATTTACTCCTGGAAATTTTATAAATCTGACGATGTTACAAAATCGGAAGGGGTACCCTGACCAGGTGAATAGCACTAAGTATGTACAATGTTCAGGTTAGATCTGATGAGTCTCTTCCTTGAAATCAAAACAAATATGAGAAGATTTCACAGCGATTCTTTGATGAATGTTTACAGTGAATACAACTGTCATTGCAATGCTGTACAGAATTAACAAATGTATCTGTAACAAAATATGAAAATTTCAGCGATCTCTGTGATCTCCACTTAATTAATAGCTAACACAAGACGTGAAATTCTAACCCAAAATGGCAGGAAAATATGAACATTTCTCAGAAAAATGAAATTATTTGTATTCTCTGTGTCAATACAATGTCATCAAAACAAACCTGATCACAATTTCTTCACATTTTACAAAGAGTTGACTCTGAAAATAATACAAAATTTCAACCAATGACTTAATTTTTACATTATTGGATTCCTTACATCAAGATGAGAAATTTTAACCCCAACATGACTAGGACATTATGAATAGTTTCTGAGAAAAAATTAAATTATTGACATTGTTCATGGCTTCAAAATAAAGCAGATTTCAATTTCTTCACATTTTACAAACAATTCACTCAAAATTTCATTCAAGGGTGTCAATTCATTTCCTGACATCATAACAAGAAATTCTAACCCAAACTTGGCTGACAAATATTGAGTTTTGATGAGAAAATCAGGAAAATTGTGTCAGTTATGGTGATGATGTGTTTGTAGGTTGTTCAGTTGTACAGTTGTATTTGCTGCAATATTTGCATTTACTGTCTTCTCAGATTTCTTACTTGTAAATGACCTTGACGGTGAGATCCCTGCAATCTGAATAAACTATTCTACCGTCTGGAAACACTGCAATGTGGTAAGGGATTCCATCTACAGTTACAGTTTCCTGGTATTCACCCTGTCTATCAAATTTTATTATCTTCCTATCATCTACCACATAAATATTGTCTGCATTGTCAACTGTAACTCCACGTGGATCCACTGAGTGATCACTTCCAAATTGATTCAATATTTCAAGATTACTGTCCAAAACATAGATACACTTTACATCACCACGACATGACACTATTAGTTGATATTTGCTATTCATGGTAATAGAGTAGGGCCCACTGAGTTGTTGACTTGAAATAATGTGCCCATCTCCATTACATTTGATTACACAGTCTGCACTGTAGTCTGATATGAAAACATTTTTGTCTTTATCAACAAATACACCAGTGGGGAGTTTCAGTTTACCCATTGCAATTATTTGTTTCACTTCACTGTTTGCATCACTTACTACAATGCATTTGTTGCCGTCATCCACAGTGTAATAGTCACCATTGTCTGCCACTTTTGTGTCGTATGGTTGAAATCTTCAGGTAAGCCATGAACTGTGCCAGATATTAGAATCTGTGCAGTGTCTGCTGTTACTGTCTTCACACTGCCAGGCTGGTCATAACGTCCTAAGTCACAGACAAGTACATGTCCATTCTGGTTTATTGTCAATCCATGTGGGGTCAAAGACTTCTCCTGATGATTTCTTGCCATCTCTGGACAATAAAACCCTGACAGTGTTGGACAGTGGTGTACCTTTGGATGTAAGGTAACGATTTGTAAATGTAGGTCAAAGGTCATCAGCTGATAAAACAATAGTACTGCCATTGGAACATTATACACATATTGACTGGCCATGAGGGCAACAACATACGTCTGTACCCTGAGGGACTGTGAGTCACCCCCCAAAACAGACTGTTTCCCGATGCCGTAGGCGGAGGGAAAGAGTTAAATAATAACACACACCAGCAAGGGCAAGATCACGATTTGTTGCCCGCCCAAGGGATGGTGCTCATGACAGTAATATTGATGATGCCCGAGCCGAAGGCGAGGGTATCATCAATATTACCGTCATGAGCACCAGCCCGAGGGCAGGCAACAAATCGTTATCTTGCCCATGCTAGCGTGTGTTATTAATTTTATTACACCGAACAAACACTTGTTTTCGAAAATTTGCGCAGAATGCAGTCAAGTGTCGATAGAGACTCGCCACAGTAAAACGTTCTATTTGTTGCTCGATCGCAATGCTACATGAAGTTGAATTAACGTCTAAAAACGAACACAGTGTTGTTCAAGCTTTTCTCGTTTAATGTACTCAACTTCGTTTTGTATGTCAGGTCGAGCTAATTTCTTGTGCCTTTTCAAAAGCCATTGCTTTACAGAAAATGCCAAGCAAATGCATGTGACGATGTTGTACACGCAGAAAGTACTCGCGGTATTGCCAGAACGTGGTAGCGGCTATATCACTGCACGCGACAGGGCTATATCAGCGCACGCGACAAGGCTATATCACCGAAGCCATGTTCTATCACTTTTTGTTCTATACCACGTGAGTGAGGCTCAGCCAATCAAGTACCTGAATAATACGTGAGGTGTAATAATCTGTTTTTGGGGATGACTCACAGGCCCGAGGGGTTAAAGACGTATGCTGTTGCCCGCATGGCCAGTCAATATGTGTTTTATAACACACCTCATCCGTAGCCATGCATGAGAACATACTATACACAAAACTTGTCGCATGAATGATGTAATATGTTTAAGTGGTTCTGCAAAAAAACGTTTTCCCGACAGGGTCGCAATACTTCTGCAAAATGTTCAATGCACCTTTGATTATCGTTTCTGTTCGTTTCGAGTCCTCGTTGGAAACCAGAGCATTCAATTCAGAGAGTCTGATAAACCGAGAAATTTATCTATATCGTTTCGCTCGTCCGCAGACGACATCTTTTTTTACATTTCAGTTTGCGCATGCGCCAATCTTTTTTGTCGTCAGCGGCATCATTTTTCGGAACTGATGCCTGGCAGGTGTTTAACAGCTGCAAGGAAATGGAATTCCACCAGACTTAAAATTTATAGATGGCCAGTTTTCAGCTTGTTTATACTCAGAGTACATGTAGCCACATTAAATTCAATTGTCAAAAATAATAAAGCAATTTCAATATCCCAAAGGGCATCTAAAGTATGCTTTTTGGCGTGAAACAAGAGGATATGAAATCCTGCAGAATGTCAGACCCACAAAATGTACAGCTGTTGTAACTTTCACTTCCTGATTGTTTTAGTTCTCCATACAAATTGATTCCGGTGTCTCCATAACATTTCACACCACAGTGTGACATCACTGCACTGTTATCTGACTGATAAATGCAGTACTCGTCAAGGAGACTGATGCTTTTCACACTAAACCAAAACAGCACACTGAAAAATGGTATGAGTACGGCTCGGCAAAAAGATACCTAAATGGTCAAAATGATGAGATTTTGATATATCATGAAATTGTACTTTATCAGCTATCATTTAATGTGCTTCTTTGTAAGATTAAGGCTCCCTAACTTGGCAAAAAATGTACTAAAAATTTGACTGATCCGTAAGTAAAACCTTGAGAATGACCAATGGTGACCCATACATCAAAAGTGAAAAGAAAATAAACTGTACAATTGTAAGCTCTGTGAATGTATCAGTGATTACTTAGAAAATCATTTGACAGATTTCCTTTAAGTTTTAATTCCTGAGTTTACTGTAGTAAGAAACATGTGCATATTGTAATCCATTATCATTACGTAGGTATAGGTATACTTTTTCAGGGGTGGGGGCGCATACAACTTCATTTTGCCAAGACTTTCTAATATACCTTTTTGTTTGTATCACTGAGGGGAATTAAATGAAGAATTCATAAACACAATGCTGAGTCATGTCCACATGGTATCAATACTGTTCACATTAAGAATACCTTGTAATTCCTGGCTGCTATCAAGTGATAGTGGAAATGAAATCTTAAGTCTGTTCTTCAATCTTGATGTTCACATGTGCTTCATTAATTGATTTAGAATATGTTATGTACAAGACTTAGGTGTTTGAAATGTATAAAATTAAATCTCAGTCACTGGTGTACATGATTGTGTTCATGGCCTATACCAAATGCAGCCTTCAGTAAAGAGTTTTCCATCCATAGAGGGCGCTGTGCAAGTGACAACCCCCTCAATATCAAAGTCAACACATCTTATTTGAGTGTAAATATGTTAAAGAAATCTGGCAGAAATGTATTTCTTCCTTGTCAGAAAGACAACTTTGATAATAATATCAATATTAAAAGATTAGCAATTGCAGGAATCGAAAATGATAATAATGCAACAACTGACATTATTTACTATATTACTTCCTTTGTAAAATATACAGTTTGGAATATTCGAAAGTCGGTTACTCTTGATGGGATTAAAGTTTCCATTCAATCCTATGTCATGCAATTTAAATGTTATCTCTCCTCATGGATGGATACATTGTATTTCACTTATAAGATGGTGAACAAAACTGAGGATTTTATCACAAAGTTTTCAAGCCTTGTAAGACTTGAAGGAGAAGAATGCATTCTAAATGCATTCATATGAGGATCTTTGTAATTGAAATGCTAATTATTTGGGTTTTTTTCAGACAAGACGCATTGTAATTTTAATGCATTCACAGTTTTGTAGATTTATTTTATTTGTGACTATGTTGAAATAAATTGATCTTTTTCAAAAAAATATCAAAGTCAACATCCGCTTTACACAAGTTGTACATATGTTAAACTGAGTAGGGTACCTGTATTTCTTAAGCAATCAGCATTGAAGAAACATTGATAAGTAAGAAATTATTATTAATGATAAAAATCTGATTTTAAAGATCAAAAACGTAATTTGCGAAGGGTAAGCCAGCTGATGTTTTAAGTGTTTCATATGATTTGATTGCATCAGAAGTACATTTTTCAGCAAAACAAGAAAGAGGAGACGTTTGAGTATAGGGTCAATAAGAAACTGACTGACACATGAATGAATATGTTCAAATTGTAATGAAAGATTTATAAGGGGCATTTTTTAGGCTTTTTTTGTGATTTTGGTCAAAAAATCATAATTTAAAACATTCGTATGTTAGCATTGAGATTTGGATACTGCTTTCATCAAGATTCTTTATACTGCCCAAATATTGTGGGTTTGGACAATACTTTGTAGATGTAATTTGTTGTAATTTGTTCAATGAAAACCTGGAAAACAAGATATTTTGAGAGTGTTGGAGTTTTTAACCTTTCACCACTATGGTTTTTCCCAAATCCATTGTTTTCTATGGTAAAGTTGGACCTGTATACAGGGAACTGGGGGTGTAAGGGTTAAGGAAGTTAAAAAGATGTTTCTGTTTCTCTACAAAGTATCTGTAGCACAGTTTTCAGCGATACACACTTCATTTTACTGGAATGACATGAACTTCACATATTTTAATGTAATTTTTGGAATGACATTTTTTATAAAAAGACTACCTTGAAGAAACGGAGACACAAGTTTACTGCTTGAAGACTTTGTATTCTTATACATTCATAAAATTGCCCTTTATGTAAACTACATTTTCATTGATATCTTTCAGGAAGTGATAAGGACCGATAGCAGTACAGAGTAGATGACTCCATTGAGATAATCTTTCACAGTTATACTTGCAATGATGAATCTGCAGTGGAATTCTACTTGGACTGTGAGGGCAGTATTGATGATGGTGACAACAGAATGAATCACAGCTGTCACAGTTTGAAACTGATGGTGATGGATATTCTGATTGACTTGTAATGATGAATCTGCAGTGGAATTCTACTTGGACTGTGAGGGCAGTATTGATGATGGTGACAACAGAATGAATCACAGCTGTCGCAGTTTGAAACTGATGATGATGGATATTCTGATTGACTTGTAATGATGAATCTGCAGTGGAATTCTACTTGGACTGTGAGGGCAGTATTGATGATGGTGACTACAGAATGAATCACAGCTGTCACAGTTTGAAACTGATGGTGATGGATATTCTGTTTGACTTGTAATGATGAATCTGCAGTGGAATTCTACTTGGACTGTGAGGGCAGTATTGATGATGGTGACAACAGAATGAATCACAGCTGTCACAGTTTGAAACTGATGGTGATGGATATTCTGATTGACTTGTAATGATGAATCTGCAGTGGAATTCTACTTGGACTGTGAGGGCAGTAATGATGATGGTGACTACAGAATGAATCACAGCTGTCACAGTTTGAAACTGATGGTGATGGATATTCTGATTGACTTGTAATGATGAATCTGCAGTGGAATTCTACTTGGACTGTGAGGGCAGTATTGATGATGGTGACAACAGAATGAATCACAGCTGTCACAGTTTGAAACTGATGGTGATGGATATTCTGATTGACTTTTAATAAATTCTGTTATCCTTTCAATGTCGGTAATAAGGTTGTATTATGGTTCTGAACTTTTGATGTTTTATTCAATTTTTTAATGGTTAGAGAAATTGGCATTCTCCATTATGATACAAAAAGCTCATAGTCTGTCAATAAATATGACACTAGATGTAAGTACTGAAGTCAGTGACTTAAATGAATTACTGCCGCAATGAGTTTATTTTGACTCTCATGAAATATGAGATTTTATGAGATTATAGATTTCTGTAAATGTACAATGCCATGTATAGTATGTATGTATGTATGTATGTGTGTATGTAC